>NC_053491.1:470737837-470778130 GCF_905171775.1 Rana temporaria | reverse complement strand
AAGCATCATTAAAATCGCTGCTCCAGAAAAAACGGCCATTTTTAAAAGTTTTTTTTTCCATTGATACATTCGTTCCCTGGGGCAAGTCCCGGGTTCTGAAAGACGTTTTCCAACATTAAATTGAATATTAGTCTTTAAAATGAGCGTTTTTGAATTCGAACGTTTGAGTCCCATAGACTTCAATGGGGTTCTAAATGTTCGCGCGAACCCGCGGTCTGTTTGAACGTTCTGGTGCGAACCGAACCCGGGTATGTTCGGCTTATCCCTACTCACCAACTTCGCTTTCTGAGGAGACTTTTTTGCAAAATCAACAAGATTAAAAAAGGCGCTCTAATAGTGTGTGGAGACTTTAATTTGACAGCCGACTTTACGATGGACACCACCTCTAAGTCAAAGCGTCTTCAACCAGGGCTCCAGCCCTTACTCCACGTTGAAGGAGTGTTTGATGTCTGGAGGTGCCAACACTCCAACGAAAGAGACTACTCCTTCCACTCCTCCAGACATAACTCTTATTCCCGTATTGATATGATTCTGGTTGATAAACACCTTCTCCAGAGGGTTTCCTTGTCCACCATTTATGACATCACGTGGTCAGACCACGCTCGAGTGTCTGTTGTGGTGGAGGGGAGAAACCCAGTAGCCCCATCCTATATTTGGAGTGCTAATTCCTGTTTGTTCCAACAGCCTCCTCAGGTGGCGGCCCTGACCGCCCACCTAAAGGAATATTTCTCTTTGAATTCTGACTCTGTTTCTAACCCATTTACTGTTTGGTGTGCCCATAAGGCCTTTATTAGAGGTATGCTGCTCCAAATGAGTGCACAGGCAAGGAGGCAGAGAACACAGAAGTTAGATTCTATCCTCGCTGAGATTAATCGTTTCTGATAGTCATATTGCTAATAAATTATCTGGGTTGCGCTCGGATCTCAGGCTCTTGTTACTAGACCAATATGACAAACATGTCCAATCTCTTAAATTGACGCACTACTCTTCTGGCAACCGTGCGGGCACATTTTTGGCTCAAAGGCTTAGAGACCACAGAGTAAAGGCCACTATCCCCTTTCTACTTCGTAACTCAGACAGCAGTAAGATTTTTAACCCACAGGATAAAGCTAATTATTTTGCCGACTATTATTCCTCCTTGTATAATCTGCTGGGAGAACCCTTCTACCCTCCAGCCGGTTGACACTGCCATCCAATCTTTTTTAGCAGATCTCGCACTTCCGGTATTGTCCCAGTCACAGCTGGAATCCCTCAACTCCCCTATCATGGAGCCTGAGATCCTAAGAGCAATCAAAACTCTCCCTAATGGTAAGTCCCCCGGTCCTGATGGACTTCCGAATGGTTACTATAAATCTTTTCACTCTATCCTTGCCCCTGAGCTGGGCAAAGTATTTTCTGAAGCGATGATCTCTGCCTCTTTCCTAGATGAAATGCTTAAAGCGTATATTGTTACCATCCCTAAGCCAAGAAAGGAACCTACCACCCGGACAATTTTAGGCCCATCTCACTACTTAACACAGACATTAAGCTTTATGCCAAGATTTTAGCACACAGGTTGCTCCCTATATTGCCAACTCTGATCAACCCAGACCAAACAGGGTTTACTTCAGGTAGGCAGTCGTCTGATGCTACTAGAAGGGTGGTGGATATTGTGCACTGTGCTGGGTTCTGTCGGACGCCTTCTCTGCTCCTCTCTTTGGATGCGGAGAAGGCGTTCGACATGTCCCGGGTCCTGGAGAAGTTTGGGTTCACTGGTCACATCCTGTCGGCAATTCTGGCGCTGTACTCATCCCCATGCGCACAAGTTTATACTTCAAACATGCTTTCCCACCCCTTCTGCATATCTAATGCCCTCTGTCCCCCTTAATTTTCAACCTTCTTATAGAGCCTCTTGCAGAGAAGATCAGAACCCATGCTGACATACCTGGCTTCATACTGCTGGGCAGGTCGCATAATATAAGCCTCTTTGCAGATGACATCATCCTTTTTTTTACTTCGCCACAGACATCCCTCCTCCGGGCACACGACACCCTTTACGGAATTTAGTCATATCTCTTACTACAAGGTTAATTTTACGAAGTATTTTATACTAGGTCCGAATGTACCTCCTCATACCAAATCCCATTTGCAGGATTCCTTCCCCTACTCTTGGGCTGTATCTAGCATACCTTACCTAGGACTTTAAATAACAGCGGACCCTTCGAAACTCGGAGATGCCAACTACATCCCCTTAATAGACAAAATAACTAAGGAGGCTAGTTGCTTGTCCAGAGTCGAATTGACCTGGTCAGGTCGCTTGGCCTCTTTTAAAATGCTCATACTGCCTCAGATCTTATATATTTTTCGAACACTACCCAACCCTTTGAAATGCAGTCACCTCATCTCCTTAAACCGCATTCTGAGAGGCTACATCTGGGGTTCCAAGCGACCCAGATGCTTGGCCTGGTCCTGGTCGACATCAAAGACTAATACCGGGCAGCCATAATTACCCAACTCAAACATTGGTTTTTCTCCATCGCCCAAGATTTTGTGGTGTGGCATTGAGCAGGCCCTTAGCCCGACCACGGACCTGCGCTCTTTCTTGCTCCTTGATGCGTGGAAACCCTTTCCCCTACGCTGGCTTCCACTAACTCTTCAGGCTTCTTTGTTAGCCTGGAGGGAACTGTGTAACCTGGTATCTCATTCACCTGATAACATCAACATCCCTGTTTCTATTGAGACCCTGACACATGCTATTCCGCACACCTCTTACTCCAGCTGGGTAACCAGTGGCATCTTATGGATTGATGATTTGTATTGCGATGGTATGCTCAAATCATTTGAATCACTCGCAGCAGAATTTAACTTACCACCTGTAGATAACTTTAAATACATCCAGGCATCCCACTTCTTGAACTCACTAAAATCCAGACACATTCCCATCCCAGATAATATATGGCGATTCTACACCAAGGAGCTCCTATCTCATAGGGGGATTTCTCTCTTTTACAGCGGCGTTGCTATGGGTGCGGAGGGTGTGGGCCGCATCGGGTGACACCCACCAGAGGGGTGACACCAGGGGCCGGGACTGCAGGGGCAAGAGCGGGGCTTCAGTCTTGGGTGTGATAGCGAGTGGGCTACTACAGTGTGTGTCGGCATTTGCCGACATCTCCTGCGGGGTGTCCCCGGGTCCCCAGCGCAGCGATTGCGACGGCTGACAGTTTAGCAGCTCCCATCTGTCCCAGCCGGCTGCCTGCATGTTAGCAGTGTCAGAGTGCCGGGAGATCTCCTTCGAGTGTGTGTCGGCATTTGCCGATATCTCCTGCGGGGTGTCCCCGGGTCTCCAGCGCAGTGATGGCTGACACTTTAGCAGCTCCTATCTGTCCCAGCCAGCCGCATGTCAGCCGTGTCGGGGCGCCAGGAGATCTCCTTCCCAGGTTCCTCCTCTGCTTTGGCGTGTCTTCTGATGGGACGGGAGGAGGAACCTGGGAAGGAGATCTCCTGGCGCCCTGACACGGCTGACATGCGGCTGGCTGGGACAGATAGGAGCTGCTAAAGTGTCAGCCATCACTGCGCTGGAGACCCGGAGACACGCCGCAGGAGATGTCGGCAAATGCCGACACACACTCGAAGGAGATCTCCCGGCGCTCCGACACTAACATGCAGGCAGCCGGCTGGGACAGATTGGAGCTGCTAAAGTGTCGGCCATCAATCACTGAGGACCCGGTAACTGATAACTGATAAGTCTTCTGCTGAGGGTGGCTTGGTTGGGGGAATAAGAAAATTTGGGCAAGAAGAGGGGTTTAATACTGAAAGAGGGGAGATGTGGGGATTATTTGTGCTGAGAGGGGGGGTCTGTGCAGAGATGGGGGATGATTTATGCTGAGGGGGGATCTGTGCAGGGAGGGGAGATGGGGGATGATTTGTGCTGAGGGGGGATCTGTGCAGGGAGGGGGAGATGGAGGATGATTTATGCTGAGGGGGGATCTGTGCAGGGAGATGGGGGGGTGATTTGGGCTGAGAGAGGGGATCTGTGCAGGGAGATGGGGGGATGATTTGTGCTGAGAGGGGGGATTTGGGGGGTAAAATTATTTGTATAAGGAGGGGTTTAGGGGGGATTTATACTGGGACGAGGGATATGGGGGGCATTTTGTACTGAGAAGGGGGATTTGTGCTGAAAGGGGGTATATGAGGGTGATGACTTGTGCTGGTAGGGGGAAATGGAGGGGAAGTAATGTGCTGAGAGGGGGTATTTGTACTGGATGGGGGCATATGGGGGTGAAGATTTTTAAGAGGGGGAATATTGGGGGGGGGGGATTTGTGCTGAGAGGGGGGATGAGGGAAGGAGAAAGAGGATTTGTGCTAGGAGGGGGTATATGGGGGTGAGGGGCACTCTGCACATAGTTCTTTAGATGATGGGGGGAGGGGTGGGCTGACACCATGTTTTACCGCACCAGGTGACACCAACTCTAGTGACGCCACTGCTCTTTTATAACCCTTTCCAGCATTAACTAAACTTTGACGTATCTCCCCCCTTCCGCAAGTGGGAATTGGACTTAGGAAAGACGTTCACCCCATCTCAATGGCAGTCCACATTTAGAATTATGTATAAGGCTTCCAGATGTGTGAATCATTGGGAACTATCTCAAAAGATAGCCCAGAGGTGGTAATTAAAGCGGGGGTTCACCCTAAAATACATTTTTTGCCTAACCTAAGGCTTGTAGCGTTGTCAATTTTTTTTGTGTACACTTACCTGTCTTCAGCCGCACTTCCGGGTCTTCTTCCTTGCGGGGCGTGTCGCTCGTTTTCCCCGACGGGGAGCTCTGCATAGATGATTGACGTGCGCGTCATCGCCTTACGAAAATATCCGTCGGGGTCTCGGCTCTTTACGGCGCTATACGGCGCCTGCGCCTGCCGTGTAGAGCTGACTGCGCAGGCGCCGTAAAGTGCCGAGTTCCACTCGGATATTTTCGGAAGGCGATGACGCTTACGTCACTCATCTATGCAGAGCTTAGGAACGCCTACTCCCCGGGGGAGCGAGAACCCGGAAGCCGGGTGAAAACGACGAAAAAAGGTAAGTACAGACCGAAAAAAAAAATCCATGTCAGCAGTATGCTGGATATAACAGTTTTTTTTTTTTTTTTTTTTTAGGGTGCTAACGCTTTAACACCGTATCGAATATCAAAATTCTCCCCCTCTTTCTCTCCACTATGTTGGAGGGAATGTGGTGCTGTAGCCTAGGTAATATCTACCATATTTTCTTGCTGTGTAAACATCTCACAAGCTTTTGGAGAAGTGTGTTCCATTGTATATCACGCATTACAGGTATTCTGACACCACCCACCCCTGAACTAGCGTTACTGAATCTAGGAACTGAGGGATTTCCACCTGATTTTCGTACTGTGGTAACTCATATTTTACTGGCGGACAGATTAGCTAGGGGTTGGAAATCTAATAAGGTCCCTAACATTTCAGAAGTCCTTCACATAACGAGAACCAACTACACGTTTGAAACTCTATTAGCAAATGGGGAAGGCAGGAGAGCTAAGTTTGATAAGCAGTGGAGGCCCTGGGCAGATTGGTTCATACCTAAGTAAATAGCAACAGGTTTTCGTTTACATATGACTTCTGATAGCAGCAGTTTGTGGAAAGCAATTTCAAACGTTGTGACATGTTCAATCTGTATTTAATTTTTATCCATCCACTACCCTTCCCTCCCCACTCCCCCACCTCTCCCCTTCCCTCTCCCCTCTCTTTCCCTCTCCCTTAACTAATATCCCTCTTTCTCCGGGCTATACTGGGCCGGATTCAGAAAGAGATACGACGGCGTATCTCCTGATACACCGTCGTATCTCTGAGTTCCGACGGTCGTATCTATGCGCCTGATTCATAGAATCAGTTACGCATAGATATCCCTAAGATCCGACAGGTGTAAGTGTCTTACACCGTCGGATCTTAGGCTGCAATTCCAGGCCAGCCGCTAGGTGGCGCTTCCGTATTATTACGCTAGGAATATGCAAATGAGGAGTTACGCCGATTCAGAAACGAACGACCGCCCGGCGCTTTTTTTTTTACGTTGTTTGCGTTCGGCTTTTTCCGGCGTATAGTTACCCCTGCTATATGAGGGGTAGCTAATGTTAAGTATGGCCGTCGTTCCCGCGCTAAGTTTTGAAATTTTACATTGTTTGCGTAAGTCGTTCGCGAATACTGCTGGACGTAATTTACGTTCACGTCGAAAGCAATGACGTCCTTGCGACGTCATTTAGAGCAATGCACACTGGGAGATTTTAGGGACGGCGCATGCGCCGTTCAAGTAAAACGTAAAAAACGCGGGGTCAAGGGAAATTTAAATAAAACACGCCCCCTACATCCCCATTTGAATTACGCGGCTTTACACCGCAACACATACGCTACGCCGCTCTAACTAAGGGCATAAGTTCTTTCTGAATGAAGAACTCGCGCCCAAAGTTAGAGCGTCGTAACGTATCTCAGATACGTTACGCCGGGCGGACAGATACGCCTATGTATCTGAATCCAGCCCACTGTGTTACTTGTTGGTAATCTATTGGAAACTCCCTCAACCTTAGTGCCTCTGGGCCAGATTCTCAGAAGAGTTACGCCGGTGTATCTACTGATACACCGGCGTAATTCAAATTTCCCGCCGGCGTATCATTGTTTTGTATTCACAAAACAAGATACGCCAGATTTAGGCTAGGATCCGACTGGTGTAAATCACTTACACCGTCAGATCCTAAATGCAATACAACGCCGACCGCTAGGTGGCGTTTACGTTTAGGTCTCATTTGTTTATGCAAATGAGCCTGATACGCCGATTCCCGAATGAATTTGCGTCGCGTAGCCGTCGTTTGCGTAAGCGTAAGGTTACCCCTGCTATATGAGGGGTAACCTTACGCCAGTCCGCCGTATGCCATGTTAAGTATGGCGTCGGGTCCGCGTCGTCTTTTCCCGTCGGGTACGTCGTTTTCCTAAGTCGTTCTTGAATACGACTTTACGTCAATGACGCACACGTCGGCGTCATTGACGTTTTCCGTCGAGAACTGGAGCATGCACACTGGGCTATTTTAAGCCCGGCGCATGCACAGTTTGATCGGCATGGGGCGCGCTTAATTTAAATACAAGCCGCCCCCTTCGAATTACGCGGGGATACGCCGGGCCATTTACACCACGCCGCCGCAAATTACGGAGCAAGTGCTTTGCGAATACGGCACTTGCTCCAGTAAGTTGCGGTGGCGTAGTGTAAATGACTTACACTACGCCGGCGGCGTATCTACGAGAATCTGGCCCTCTGCACTTATGGTGTAGCCTGATTAGTAGCTACATAATTGCTTGTCTAGGATATTTGTAGTTTTTGTATTGTACTTCTTCCCGTCTTGTACTTTGTACCTTTGATACTATTTGTATTATCCTTTTTTTTTTTTTTTTTTTTACTTTATTTTGTACTTTGAAAACCTTTCAATAAAAACAATTTAAAATAAAATGCCAATGGTCCCAAAAATGTGTCCAAAGTGTCCGCCATAATGTCGCAGTACCGAAAAAAAATCGCTGATCGCCGTCATTACCAGTAAAAAAAAAAAAATATTAATAAAAATGCCATAAAACTACCCCCTATTTTGTAAACGCTATAACTTTTGCGCAAACCAATCAATAAACGCTTATTGCGATTTTTTATTACGAAACATATGTAGAACAATACATATCGACCTAAACTGAGGAAAAAAATTTTTTTATATATTTTTGGGGATATTTATTATGGTAAAAAGTAAAAAATATATTTTTTTTTCAAAATTGTCGCTCTATTTTTGTTTATAGCGCAAAAACTAAAAACCGCAGAGGTGACCAAATAGCTCTATTTGTGGGGAAAAAAGGACGCCAATTTTGTTTGGAAGCCACGTCGCACGACCGCGCAATTGTCAGTTAAAGTGACGCAGTGCCAAATCGCAAAAAGTGGCCAGGTCTTTGACCAGCAATATGGTCCTGGGCTTAGGTGGTTAACGTAAATTTTAAGACAGGATCAAATTTTTAATTATTTATTTATTTTTGCAGGCCAGCTGGTAACTGTGCTGGGAAATCTTTTGTTTGGTTGTGAAATGAAAAGTCCTGTCTGTGTGCACCTTACTTCAAAAGTTACTTATAAATTGATCTTTAGGGCCAGATCCACAGAGTGAGTACGCCGGTGTATCTACTGATACGCCGGTGTACTTTCAAATTTCCCGCGTCGTATCGTTGTTTTGAATCCTCAAAACAAGATACGACGGCTTCTGGGTTAGATCCGACAGGTGTACGTCTTCATACGCCTTCGGATCTAAGATGCAATACTTCGGCGTCCGCTGGGTGGCGTTCACGTCGTTTTCCGCGTCGGGTATGCAAATTAGCTATTTCCGACGATCCACGAACGTACGCGTGGCCGTCACATTCTCTTACGTCGTCTCTAGTTGGCTTTTTCCGGCGTATAGTTAAAGCTGCTTTTTTGCAGCGTATAGTTAGATTTGCCATGTTAAGTATGGCCGTCGTTCCCGCATCGAAATTTGAATTTTTTCTTTTTTTTGCGTAAGTCGTCCGTGAATCGGGATGGACGTACGTCACGTCTAAGTTTAAAAAATGACGTCCTTGCGACATCATTTCACGGCGGGAAATTTAGGGACGGCGCATGCGCAGTTCATTCGGCGCGGGGACTCGCTTCATTTAAATGAAACACGCCCCCTAATCACTTGAGATACACTACGCCACCGTAACTTATGACGCAAATTCTTTGGGGATTCGAACCTGCCTAATGTAAGTTACAGCGGCGTAGCGTATCTCACATACGCTGCGCCGATCTATTTGTATGTGAATCTACCCCTTAGTGTCTACCAAAACCTGAAATATCCATTTTATTTGGAACGATCATTTAACACTGAAACCTGATATTTCTAAAAACGACATCAAGAAATTACAATAAAACCTTGATTTGAGAGTAACTTGGATTGAGAGCGTTTTGTAAGACAAGCAAAATGTTTTAATAAATATTGCCTTGATATACAAGCAATGTCTTGATATAAGAGTATCGTCATGTCACAACTGAGTATAAAAAAAGAAGAGAGGAGCCTCTAAGTGTAGAAATATGGTTACAGATAACCACTTGCCAACAGCGGCACGCCGATGTACGTCGGCAGAATGGCACGGGCAGGCAGATTGGCATACAGGTGCGTCCATTTAAATCTGCCGCCCAGCGGGCGCGTCCACCGCATTTCTCGCGAGTGCGGCCGCGGGTCACGGGAACTTGACGATTTCTTCTGAGAAATCCTCACTTCCTGTTCTTCTGTCTATAACTCCACACCATAATGCGAGGCTTTCTCCCTGGTGTGGAGAAAACCTCTTGAGGGGGGAGGGGGCGAGCAGGAGTGTCAGGACGCCCACTATCACACAGCTCCTTTCTCTATCTGCAAAGTAGAGAGTGTCCTGACTTGCCTGCTCGCCCCCTCCCCCCTAAAGAGGCTTTCTCCACACCAGGGAGAAAGCCTTGCATTACTGTGTGGAGTTACAGACAGAAGAACAGGAAGTGAGGATTTCTCAGAAGAAATAAGGACATTTAAAAGCAAAATGGAAAGATGAGGTGAGTGAAGGAGGTCTGCACTAAGGTAAAGGAAGCTATTTAGGGGGGAAAAAAATTACCTTTACAACCCCTTTAACCCCCTGCAGCGCCACCTAGTGGTTAACCCCATTCACTGGCAGTGTCATTTTTACAGTAATCAGTGGATTTTTATAGCACTGATCGATGTATAAATGACAATGGTCTCAAAATGTCAAAGGTGCCCGATGTGTTCGCATAATGTCGCAGTCGTGATAAAAAAAAACGCTGATCGCCGCCATAACTAGTAAAAAAAAAATTGTTAATAAAAATGCCATAAAACAGTTCCCTATTTTGTAGAAGCTATAACTTTTGCGCAAACCAATTAATAAACGCTTGCGATTTTTTTTTACCGAAAATATGTAGAAGAATACGTATCGGACTAAACTGTGGGAAAAAAAAGTTTTTTTTATATATTTTTGGGGGATTTGTATTATACAAAACGTAAAAAATATTGCATTTTTTTCAAAATCGTCACTCTTTTTTTGTTTATAGCGCAAAAAATAAAAACCGCAGAGGTGATCAAATACCACCAAAAGAAAGCTCTATTTGTGGAAAAAAAATATGTAAATTTGGTTTGGGAGCCACGTCGCACAACCGCGCAATTGTCAGTTAAAGCGACGCAGCGCCGAATCGCAAAAAGTGGCCCGGTCCTTGATACATTTATATATATTTTCTGAATTTGGTTTTCCATGGATTTTTTGATCACTATTTCCCTGTGGCTCATCTATGTGTGGCATCTTTCTCTGGCATAGTCTCATGCCACGTACACACGATCGGTCAAACCAATGAGAACGCTCTGATGGACCGTTTTCATCGTTAAAAAAACGATTGTTTTAGAACGCGGTGACGTAAAACACAACGACCTGCTGAAAAAAATGAAGTTCAATGCTTCAAAGCATGCGTCAAATTGATTCTGAGAATGCGTGGATTTTTAACCGATGGACGTGCCTACAAACGATCGTTTTTTTTCTATCGGTTAGGTATCCATCGGTTAAATTGAAAAACAAGATTGCTTTTTTTTAACCTATGGATAAATAACCGATGGGGCCTACACACGATCGGTTTGGACCGATAAAAACGGTCCATCAGATCGTTCTCATCGGTTTGACCGATCGTGTGTACGCGGCATTAGGAGTGTCCTGTATAGAGGAGCCTTGGCTCAGCAGTTCATCTTCCACATATGTTTGCAAACATGTGCAACTAAACCCTCTGGGGCAGATCCACAAAAGAATTACACCGGCGTATATCTCTTGACACGCCGCGTAATTTCAAATTTTGCGTGTCGTATCTTTGTTTTGTATCTACAAAACAAGATACGACTGCATCTCGGATCGATCCGACAGGCGTACGTCTTAGTACGCCGTCGGATCTTAGGTGCATTTTTTCGGCGGCTGCTAGGTGGCGTTTCCGTCGAATTCCGTGTCGAGTATGCAAATTAGCTTGTTACGGCATTCCACGAACGTAGTCCTGCCGGCGCATTTTTTTACGTCGTTAGCGTTCGGCTTTTTCCGGCGTATAGTTACCCCTGCTATTATGAGGCCTACTCAATGTTAAGTATGGTCGTCGTTCCCGCGTCGCCTTTTGAATTTTTTACGTTGTTTGCGTAAGTCGTTCGCGAATAGGGATTTGCATAGAATGACGTCACCGTTGTTCCGGTTTAATTTCGAGCATGCGCACTGGGATACCCCCACGGACCGCGCATGTGCCGTTAAAAAAAACGTAGTTTACGTCGGGTCACGACGTATTTACATAAAACACACCCCCATCACATCCATTTGAATTCCGCGCCCTTACGCCGCCAAAGATACACTACGCCGCCGTAACTTACGGCGGCGTAGTGTATCTTAGATATGCTGCGCCCGGCGGAAATATGCGCCAAGGTACGTGAATCTGCCCCAATGTTTTTAACGTAAATCGTTAGACAGGGTCAAATGTATTTATTTTTTCCAGCCAACTGGAAAGTGTTCTGGGAAATCTTGTGTTTGGTTGTGATATGAAAAGCGCTACTGTATGCACCTTACTTCAAAAGTTAGTTATAAATTGATGTTTAGGCCCAGATTCTCGTATCTGGGCGTAAAACTGTGCCGGCGTAACGTATCTGGTTTACGTTACGCCACCGCAAGTTTTACAGGCAAGTGCTTTATTCACAAAGAACTTGCCTGTAAAGTTGCGGCGGCGTAGCGTAAATCACCCGGCGCAAGCCCGCCTAATTCAAATTAGCCGGGTAGGGGGCGTGGAGCATTTAAATTAGGCGCGTTCCCACGCCGAAGGTACTGCGCATGCGCCGTCCTGAAAATATCCCAGGGTGCATTTCTCCAAATGACGTCGCAAGGACGTCATTGGTTTCGACGTGAACGTAAATGGCGTCCAGCCCCATTCACGGACGACTTACGCAAACGACGTACATTTTTAAATTTCGATGCGGGAACGACGGCCATACTTAACATTGCTTGCCCCTCATATAGCAGGGGCAACTTTACGCGTCGCAAATCTAACGTAAATGTCGTAACTTCACTGCGTCGACCGCGCGTACGTTCGGGAATTCGCGTATTTTGCTAATTTGCATACTCGACGGGGAAAACGACGGAGGCGACACCTAGCAGCGAAAAAAAAATTGCATTTAAGATCCGACAGCGTAAGAGCCTTACGCCTGTCAGATCTAATGGATATCTATGCGTAACTGATTCTAAGAATCAGTCGCATAGATACGACAGCCCAGATTAGGACTTACGACGGCGTACATTGCGTTGCGCCGTCGTAAGCCCTTTGAGAATCTGGGCCACAGGGTCTACCACAACCTGAAATATCCATTTTAATTGGAACGATCATTTAACAACTGAAACCTGATGGCCCAGATTCAAGTAGCAATTGCGCCTGTGTAACCATAGGTTACACAGCGCAATTGCTTACTTGCTCCGGCGTTACGAATGCTCCTGATTCAGGAACATCGTAACGCCGACTGCAGCCTAAAATCTGCGTGGCATAAGGCTCTTATGCCTCGCAGATTTTAGGCTGCATTCTTGCGATGCCCGCTAGGGGGCGCTCCCATTGTGCTCAGTGTATAGTATGCAAATTGCATACTAACACCGATTCACAATGTTGCGCGAGCCCTGCGTACGCAAGTTACGTCGTTTCCGTACGGCGTGTTTAGCGTAAGGCTGCCCCTTCTAATAGTAGGGGCAGCCAATGCTAAAGGATACCCATCGTTCACGCGTCGCGATATTTGAATGTTACGTCGTTTGCGTAAGTGATTCGTGAATGGCGCTGGACGCCATTCACGTTCACTCTGAAGCAAATGACGTCATTTGCCGCAATGCGCACCTAATTTAAATGATTCCCGCCCCCTACGGGATCATTTAAATTGCGTGCTCTAGCGCCGGGCAATTTACAGAGCTACTGCTCCGTGAATCGAGGGCAGCAAAAAAAGCGCAATTCTCTTTGAATCCGGGCCGATATTTCTAAAAACGACATCAAGAAATGAGTTATTTTTGCCCGGAAGATATACAGCAGGGATCTTCAGCTGTTGTAGAACTACACATCCCATGAGGCATTGTAACACACTGACATTCACAGACATGACTAGGCATTATGGGAATTGTAGTTCCTGAACAACTGGAGGGCCGTAGTTTGAAGACCCATGATATACAGTATATACTGAAAATTTAGACTTACCCCCATAAAGAAGATGACGACCAATGCACAGAGAAAGACACCCGGTTTCCTCATGTTCTTCCAGGGAGGCTTACAAGTGTTACCAGTCCATAACAAACGTATCTAGGGCGGCTTTGTAGGACTCACAGTATCGCCCTTTGCCTTGTTGTGATACAACAGATAATACAGGGAAGTAATACAATCCATTTAACATCTCCAGGGGAAAGCCAGAACAATAAAGTTTCAGTGGTGTCAATAATGAAAGCATCAATGTTCAGCTAGCAATGCCGGGTGTATCCATCTATTTCTAGTCATCTATTACATCTGAGACAGGTTACAGTTGCGCTATAAATGAAAACTTGTTTTACCTGCCCAACCCGACTTATTTGCTTCATTCTGTCTGTCTTGTTAACCACTTAAAGCGGGAGTTCACCCGAAATATTTTTTTTAACATGAGATTGATGCTCATTTTGTGAAGGGGAATCGGCTAGTTTTTTAAAAACGAAGCAATACTTACCGTTTTAGAGAGCGATCTTCTCCGCCGCTTCCGGGTATGGTCTTCGGGACTGGGCGTTCCTATTTGATTGACAGGCTTCCGACGGTCGCATACATCGCGTCACGAGTAGTCGAAAGAAGCCGAACGTCGGTGAGGCTCTATACGGCTCCTGCGCACCGACGTTCGATGTATGCGACCGCCGGAAGCCTGTCAATCAAATAGGAACGCCCAGTCCCGCAGCCCATACCCGGAAGCGGCGGAGAAGATGTATCTCTAAAACGGTAAGTACGGCTTCGATTTTAAAAAAACTAGCCGATTCCCCTTCACAAAATGAGCCTCAATCTAATGTTAAAAATTGTTATTTCCGGGTGAACCTCCACTTTAGCCCCCGGACCATATTTTGCGGCGGTGTAACTTAAATCGTTTAAGTTACGTTGCGCCCGGGCTACGTGAATCTGGCCCAAAGTTTTTCTCGACGTGATTCTTGTCAAGCCTGCCTTCACGATCTTGAAAAAAAAAATGCTGGAGCAAAGCGCAGTGACGTACAACACGTATGCCGGCACTATAAAGGGGAAGTTCCAGTTGAACGGCGCCACCCTTTGGGCCGATTGTGTAAATTTCCCTTCTCATAACTTGCTTCTGAGCATGCACGTTTTTTTCCTCGTCGTTAAAGCCTACACACGCCCGTTTTTCACTAAGAGAAAGACGACGAGAAAAATTTGTTCCAAATTTTTAATGCTCATTTTTCACGTCGAGAAAAATGCTCTGGAGCTTACACACGACCATTTTTAACGACCAATTTTAAAAAAAATGCATTTTTCTCGTCATGAAAAACGGTTGTGTGTACGCGGCATAAGAAAGTTTTCTCCTTCACTGATGAGGCTTCACTGATGGGCAGTGATAAGATGGCACTGATGAGGTGGCACTGATGATGAGGCACTATTATGCAGCACTGATGGGCACTGATAGGCAGAACTAATGGGCACTGATAGGAGGAACTTATATGCAGCACTGATGGGCATTGATTGGTGGCACTGATGGGCACTCATAGGTGGCACTGATGGGCACTGAAAGACTGTACTGATGGGCACTTATAGTTGGCACTCATATGCAGCACTGATGGGCATTGATAGGTGGCACTGGTGGGCACTTATAGGTGGCACTGATGGGCACTAATAGATGGCTCTGATGGCAGCACTGATGAGATGGCACTGGCAGGCATTACTTATGGGCACTGATTGGCACCTCTAATGGGCACTGATTGGCAAACCTGATGGTCATGGGTGGGCATCCCTGGTGGTTTTGGGTGGGCATCCCTGGTGGGCACAGATGGGCAACCTTTAAGGGGGCTGCATTGATAATCAATCAGCGTAGAGCCCTCCCATCAGGAGAGCAGCCGATCGGCTCTCCCCTACTGTTTGTCAGTGTGAGTGGACGAAAAGCCGACAAACGTCTTTCCCTGTTTATGCTGCGATCAGGGCTGGACTGGGACAAAAATTTGGCCCTGGACTTCATCCAGACTGGCCCACTATGACAGGTCTCTCCCACAGCGGCCGGACAACTCCCGCACCCCCCCCGGCCACCCAAGCACCCTCTCCCCCTTCACTGCCACTAGCCACTCTTTATTAGAGTAGAACGGCTGGCACTGGTACTCTTATAGGCAGTACCAGTGGGGAAGCTAGACATTATTTCACCCGAGGCAAAGAATCAGTTTGGTGCCCCCCCCCCCTTATGGGACAGATTAGGCAGAAGTGAGAAACTCCCAGGCGGCTGTCACTGAAGCCGGCCCACTGAGCCATCGGCCCACCGGGAAACTCCCTGTAGTCCCAATGGCCAGTCCATCCCTGGCTGCGATCAGCCGTGATTGGACACAGCTGATCACATGGTAGAGAGCCTACATTATGGGCTCTTTACCGAGATCAGTGATGTGGTGTGTCAGCCGGCGGGCGCGCGATTTGCGGCTTATCCTGACTGGACGTCATATGGCACCCAGTCAGGATAATTAAAGCATTTTGCGCACATCATATTGCACATCATACGGCGGGCGGGAAGTGGTTAATCAAACACCACAAAACCAATATAATCATGTGTGAATGCAAGACATTTTCACTTAGGGGTGTACTCACTTTTGTTGCCAGTGGTTTAGACATGAATGGCTGTGTGCTGAGTTATTTTGAGGGGACAGCAAATTTACATTGTTATACAAGCTTTACACTCACTACACAACATTGTAGCAAAGTGTCATTTCTTCAGTGTTGTCACATGAAAAGATAGAATAAAATATTTACAGAAATGTGAGGGGTGTACTTACTTTTGTGAGATACCATATTTATCGCCCTATTACGCGCACCGGCGTATAGCGTGCACCCCTGATTTAGCCCTGAAATTCCTGGATTTTTTTTTTATACTAACAGTTTTGGTGTCTTGCCCGGCGGCCTTGTCCGGTCCGGCGTCCTTCTGCGGCCTCGGTGGTGTCCTCCCCGCTGTGTTCTTCAGCCGATCCCCGCTTCCCGCGCTGTGTTTGAACCACTCCGCCGACATATACCGAGTGCAGTACACTCGGGTATACTCGGGCAGGCTCAGTTCCTCTCGCGTAAAGGACGTACATGACTCACAGGACGTGACCGCTAGCGGAGCCTGCCCGAGTATACCCGAGTGTACTTCGCTCAGTATATGTCGGCGCAGTGGTTCAAACACAGCGCAGGAAGCGAGTATCGGCGTATATCGCGCACCCACAATTTTGCCCTGATTTTAAGGGCAAAAAAGTGTGCCGTATACGCCGATAAATACGGTACTTTATATATACTGTATATTGCAGAGAAAGAAAAGTAAAGCTTGCGGGGGAAAAGGAACTTTTCTTAGTGGAATATTTCTATAACAAATAAGAAACAAATAAGCAAACCTTTAATTATGCTCATGAATATTTAGTGTATGATTTATTAAGTGTTTATGATTGGATGAGGAATGTTTGGGGCACATAGGACACGCCCCTTGTACAGTATGTGGGTGGACAAGTCCATATTGCTTTAACATTGCCCGGTCACATCCTATTTTGTACGCCGTATTTAATAATGTACCATACCAGGAAATAAACAAGTGGCGTATCAGTCTTTATCTAGGTGTGACTTTGATTAATGTTGCACCCACGGGTGCCCTGTGTGTCTGGGTGAGGGTGTGGTGACCAGACAAGTGCCGGCAAAGGTCAGAATTGTATAAGATAATACAAAGGTGGTAATTAGAAATAGAGGTAGAAGAAAGGCAGTATTCTTTCAGCGTCAACACACAGCGGTGGCAGCTGGTGCTCCAATTTTTTGGGGGGGCGCAAACAAACTGAAAAATTCTGAAAAATAAAACATCAATTGTAACCCCACTGTGCCATCAAACTCAGCCACTGTGCCATCAAACAGACATTGTGCCCCATCAAATATTGCCACTATATGCCCATCAAATAGTGCCACTGTGACCATCAATTGCTGCCACTGTGCCCATCAAATAGTGGCACTGTGCCCCATCAAATGTTGCCACTGTGCCCATCAAATGCTTCCACTGTACCAATAAAATGCTGCCACCATGACAATCAAATGCAGCCACTGTGCCATCAAATGCTGCCACTGTGCCCATAAAACGCAGCCACTGTGCCCATCAAATGCAGCCACTGTGCCATCAAATGCTGCCACTGTGCCCATCAAACGCAGCCTCTGTGCTCCTTCAAATGCAGCCACTATGCCCATCAAACGCAGCCACTGTGTCCCATCAAATGCTGTCACTGTGCCATCAAATGCTGCCAATGTTCCCTATCAAATAGTGCCACTGTCCCCATCAAAAATGCCACTGTGCCCCATCAAATGCTGCCGTTGTGTCCATAAAATAGTGCCACAGTTCCCCCCATTAAATGCTGCCATTGTGCCCATCAAATGCTGCCACTATGACAATCAAACGCAGCCACTGTGCCATCAAATGCTGCCACTGTGCCCATAAAATGCAGCCACCGTGCCATCAAACGCTGCCACTGTGCCCATCAAACACAGCCACTGTGCCCATCAAACACAGCCACTGTGCCCATCAAACGCAGCCACTGTGCCCCTTCAAATACAGCCACTATGCCCATCAAACGCAGCCACTGTGTCCCATCAAATGCTGTCACTGTACCATCAAATGCTGCCACTGTTCCCTATCAAATAGTGCCACTATCCCCATCAAATAGTGCCTTGGCCTTTTTGTCTCCTATTATCTTGATAGGTAATGTATGAATGTCAAAATGTGCTTTAATTTTGACAGTGTGTATCCATATTTTTGCACCCCCTCCCCCCTGAAAGGTGCCAAATGTGACACTGGAGGGGGGAGGGTTTCCGAAAAGCGGAAGTTCCATTTTTGGATGGAACTCCACTTTAAATATGAGATCTGGGGTCAAAAAGACCTCAGATCTCATATTTACACTAAAATGCAATAAAAAATAAAATACATTTTTCTCCCCCCGGGATTTGACACGACCTTGCTGGTTTCGTAAATGCCACGATGACCCTTCTTTAACCACTTGCCGACCGCGCCATAGCAAAAATACTGCTACAGCGCGGTCGAGTTACTGTGACAGGACGTCCCTGGGACGTCCTCGTGCACTTCCGCGTTTGCGCGTCCCCTGGGGCGCGCTCGCGGAAGTGTCCGTGCTCGCCGGGTCTAGAAGACCCGGCGCATCACGGATCACGGTAAATTGCCGCGAATCGCGGCTGTTTACCACGTGATCGCTCCGTCAAATGACGGAGCGATCACTTGTAAACAAACCGGCGTCATTTGATGACGCCGGTTCCTCCCTCTCCTCTCTGTACTGTTCGGTACAGTGCGAGAGGAGAGGAGGGGGGGGAGCGCGGGGTGTCAGCAGTGCTGTGGCTGGATCTGTGACAACTGCAGTCACAGATCCAGCCATCCCTCCCAGCTCAGCAATACTCTGCCATACCCCCCATACTTACTCTGCCATACCCCCCATACTTACTCTGCCATACCCCCCATACTTACTCTGCCATACCCCCCATACTTACTCTGCCATACCCCCCATACTTACTCTGCCATACCCCCCATACTTACTCTGCCATACCCCCCATACTTACTCTGCCATACCCCCCATACTTACTCTGCCATACCCCCCCATACATACTCTGCCATACCCCCCCATACTCTGCCATACCCCCCCCATACTCTGCCATACCCCCCCATACTCTGCCATATCCCCCCATACTCTGCCATACCCCCCCATACTCTGCCATACCCCCCCATACTCTGCCATACCCCCCCATACTCTGCCATACCCCCCGATACTCTGCCATACCCCCCGATACTCTGCAATACCCCGATACTCTGCAATACCCCGATACTCTGCAATACCCCGATACTCTGCAATACCCCGATACTCTGCAATACCCCGATACTCTGCAATACCCTGCGCGATACTCTGCAATACCCTGCGCGATACTCTGCAATACCCTGCGCGATACTCTGCAATACCCAAATACTCTGCAATACCCCAATACTCTGCAATACCCCAATACTCTGCAATACTCTGCAATACCCAAATACTCCGCAATACCCCAATACTCCGCAATACCCCCAATACTCTGCAATACCCAAATACTCCGCAATACCCAAATACTCCGCAATACCCCAATACTCCGCAATACCCCAATACTCCGCAATACCCCAATACTCCGCAATACCCCAATACTCCGCATATATAATGTTTTGGGGTTCTATGTAATTTTCTAGCAAATAAATTGTGATTTTTCCATGTAGGAGAGAAATGTCAGAATTGGCCTGGGTGTTCCAGAACGCCTGTTGGCGCTCCCTGCATGTTGGGCCTCTGTATGTGGCCACGCCGTGTAAAAGTTGCACACATGGGGTATCGCCATACTCGGGAGGAATAGCAGAATGTGTTTTGGGGTGTTATTCGTGGTATGCATATGCTGTGTGTGAGAAATAACCTGCGAATATGACAGAAACAAGTTTTTTTTTTATTTTTTTACAGAATTTTCGGTCGTTTTTCTTTTATAGCGCAAAAAATAAAAAACCCAGAGGTGATCTAATACCACCAAAAGAAAGCTCTATTTGTGTGAAAAAAAGGACAACAATTTCAAATGGGTACAATGTTGTATGACGGAGTAATTGTCATTCAAATTGTGAGAGCACCGAAAGCTGAAAATTGGTCTGGTCAGGAAGGGGGTTTAAGTGCCCAGTGGTCAAGAGGTTAATGCACTATGCCCTTCTGGGGTCCGTGCGGCCCCGCCGACTCTCCCTTTACTTTTCCTTCTCCCCTCCCGCTCTCTTGCTTTCTCTCTCTCTTTTCTCTCCCCCCTCTTTTTTCTCTAATCTCCTTTACCTTCTCTGCTCTCTGTTTCTCTTGAAATGCCTTAAAGCGGTTGTAAACCCGCATATAATTTTTTTTTTTTTTTTTACACCTGCAAGGAAAAAGCAATAATGAGCTAATATGCACCACATATTAGCTCATTATGAAATACTTACCTCGGAACAAGGTAGGTAACTTCCCTGGTCCACGCCAAGCCGAGCCTCGGCATGTCTTCAGGGTATCGCCGCTCCAGCGCGCGGGAGATTTCCTTGCGCTGGAGCGGCGATACCTGGAAGACACGCCGAGGAGATTTCCGGGACATTTCCTTTCCGGCATGGGTCGGCGGGGCCGGCCCTTCAGCCAAGGATCCCCCCTGCGCATGCGCCGCTGCAATCAGCGGCGCATTGCAAGGGGAATATCTCCTAAACCGTACAGGTTTAGGAGATATTCTTTATACCTACAGGTAAGCCTTATTATAGGCTTACCTGTAGGCAAAGGTGTAGGCAAAGGTGGGTTTACAACCACTTTAAATGATTCCTCTCAGGCAAATCTACAGGTTATTGCCTGGAATTAGTTTACGGCCTATTTTCTCTTGATTTACAGAGTACTATCCTCAAAGGTACATTGATATTGGTTTAGGACTTCCCCCCTTCTCTGATATTTACTCTAAACGTTTATAGTTGCTGGACCTTTGGTCCTTTCACTTCATTATAATATATTTGACAACTCTTTATGTAGACCAGGCATGTCCAAAGTCCAGCCCGGGGGCCAATTGCGGCCCGTGGTCCGGTTTCATTCGGCCCCACTAGTAATTTGTAAATGTATATCTTTTGTGGCACCCAACAAATCCCCAAGCGCTGGGTTTGTTGGGGGGCACAAAATATATATACTGTATTTATTGTTCCAGGGAGGGGGCGGGACAAGTGCCATCAGATTACATACAAGAGAATCTCTAGTTTACTCGGCGGCCTGTGTAATAGGAAGTACCATCTCCTGGGCTGGCATTGGAGGACTGTTCTGTCTATCAAAGGACTTTGTATTAAAGAGGCCGCTGAGTGAACAGGAGATTCTCCTGTATGTAATCTGTTGGCGCTTGTCCCGCCCCTCCCTGTTCTCTCCAAGGCTGCAGATGGGCATGGATCAGGCTGCACTGATGGTAATGGTGAGGCTGCATTCATGGCAATGGTGAGGCTGCATTCAGGCACTGATTATGCTGCATTGATGGGCACTGACCCTTATTTTCCTTCACAGTTCTTTATTTAAAATGTATTTTTTTTCCTGAAACTTCCCTCTTAACCTCCCTGGCGGTATGATTCTGTTTGAAAAAACATGCTGAAAGCGGTAACATTATTTGCAAGGAAATTTGGAGTTTTATACTGTAGGCCTGTAATTTTTAGAAATAACTCACTTAAATCTGACCAAACAAGAATCTAATAGGCATCCCGGGTATGACATTTTTTTAAAAACAAAATTTTAAATTATAATATAATAAATAATTATAAATAATTATAGCAAGTAATAATATAATTAAAATAAAAATTATTCAATAATGTAATCAACTCAAAATCACTGAAATTTGCTCAGTTGCAGAATTGTTGCTGTCATTATTTTTTTTTTTTATGACGAATTTCCCCCGCAAATCGCTTTCGCACAATTCTGCAAGTGATTATAATTTATGATCGCTGTTTTCTAGCTGATCTAAAACCATTTTTGACATAAAGGGACACTTTTGGACAATCTACAGTTTTTAGGCAGAAATTACATTTTTTTTTTTATAAAAGAACATGCAGGACACTGGGCAGACCACTAGGGACAAGGGGGGGGGTGTATTTTTTACATACAGTACTGTAATCTATAAGATTACAGTATACTGTATGTAATGTGTTTGTTTACTTTTTTGAATTTGGTG
This sequence comes from Rana temporaria, assembly GCF_905171775.1. Lineage (NCBI taxonomy): Eukaryota > Metazoa > Chordata > Amphibia > Anura > Ranidae > Rana > Rana temporaria. Next base: position 470,756,133 of record NC_053491.1, on the reverse strand, counting down.
CCGTTCTCCGCTCCCGTGCGTCGTAACGTCGCAGGGAACGGAGATCGGCGGCACACGGAGACTGTGAATCGAGCGAGGAGGTCCCGCTCGCTCACACAGCGGGGTGGCATCGCTGGATCCAGGGACAAGGTAAGTAACTTGCCTGTGGATCCAGCGAGCAGGTAAGCCACGCCGCTTTACACTCTGCACGTCCACCCCGAGCGTGACTCGGGGTTACCGATCCTAACATGAAAAACCAACCCCGAGTCACGCTCGGGTTTACCGCCAGGGAGGTTAAAGTGAAGTGTTATACGCTGATAAATATGGTATATCCAAATAACATGCCCAAGCTCATCCTTAGACTCTTCACCACACACAGTCACAAAGGCAAGAGAATTATTGTTTGGCAGTGTATTAGTTCATTTGAATTTCCTTTTAATGGTTCTAAGAATGTCAGGCAAAATGGTCGGCCCTCACGCACATTCACTTCACCAAATCTGGCCCTCTTTGAAAAAAGTTTGGACACCCCTGATGTAGACATTTGCTGTTCAGACTTTGTTTGCTGTGTTATTGTCTATACGGTTATACTTGATCCACCTGGATTGTACCACAATGTACCCTTAACTGTAACAATTCGAAAAATTGTTTGTTACTGTACTCTGTGTCTTATTGCTCAATAAAAAATTTGAACAGAAAAAATAAAATAAATGTCATTTGAAAAAAACTTTTTTAAAAATGTCTCTTTAACCACTTAAGCCCCGGACCTTTAGGCAGCTAAATGCCCAGGCCAGGTTTTGCGATTCGGCACTGTGTCGCTTTAACAGACAATTGCACGGTCGTGTGAGATGGCTCCCAAACAAAATTGGCGTCCTTTTTTCCCCACAAATAGAGCTTTCTTTTGGTGGTATTTGATCACCTCTGCGGTTTTTATTTCTTGCGCTATAAACAAAAATAGAGCGACAATTTTGAATAAAATTCAATATTTTTTACTTTTTGCTATAATAAATATCCCCCAAAAACATATATAACATTTTTTTTTCCTCAGTTTAGGCCGATACGTATTCTTCTACCTATTTTTGGTAAAAAAAATCGCAATAGGCGTTTATCGTTTGGTTTGCGCAAAATTTATAGCGTTTACAAAATAGGGGATAGTTTTATTGCATTTTTATAAATTTTTTTTTTTTTACTACTAATGGCGGCGATCAGCGATTTTTTTTGTGACTGCGACATTATGGCGGACACTTCGGACAATTTTGACACATTTTTGGGACCATTGTCATTTTCACAGCAAAAAATGCATTTAAATTGCATTGTTTATTGTGAAAATGACAGTTGCAGTTTGGGAGTTAACCACAGGGGGCGCTGTAGGAGTTAGTGTTCACTTAGTGTGTGTTTACAACTGTAGGGGGGTGTGGCTGTAGGTCTGACGTCATCGATCGAGTCTCCCTATAAAAGGGATCACTCGATCGATGCAGCGCCACAGTGAAGCACGGGGAAGCCGTGTTTACATACGGCTCTCCCCGTTCTTCAGCTCCGGGGAGCGATCACGACGGAGCGGCTATAAACGAATAGCCGTGCCGTCGTCCCGGATCGCTCCCCGCGGGAATCTCCGCATGTAGCGCGGGGGGGGGGGGTCCCGTTCGGACCCCCCACCCGCTAGAAGGCAAGGACGTACATGTACGCCCATTTGCCTGTACGTGCCATTCTGTGGACGTACATTTACATGCGGCGGTCAGGAAGTGGTTAAAGTGGAGTTTCCATCCCAATTTTTTTTTTTTCATTATTGTGCTCATTAGACATTTTTTACTCATCTGGAAATGCCTGTTGCTATGCAGTCCCACGAAATCTGCCTTTGGAATCACCTAGGATCCTGACATCATCTCCCTCTAATGCTCCTGGGAAATGTGTGACATCATTTCCCAGGATGCAGTGCACTACCCAATTATCACTCCCCATCCAAGACTTCCAGGAAGTAAGTGCTTGTGGGCTTCACAATGCCCACAAGCAAAATGACAACGGTGTGTGGACATAGCGGTGGAGGATTGTAAAATAGTAATGATTAAGCACAAGATGTATGTGTGAAAGCGTCTACGTGACCTGGTGTTAGTGTCTTTGGTGTTATCACTTTGAACAATAAAAGGCAATCGGAATTCCTGGATGTGCAGCCATTTCTTTTCTTACAAGTTTCCCACGGAGGCGGGCCGGGGCTGGCACTCTATGAGATATTCCACCTCAGGTTCTCATCATACACCTGGAGCAGCAGCTCTTTTTCTTTGTATAAAAGATGGACATACATTTGTATACACGTGCCAAAAATAAGACGCCTGGAATTCACTTTGCTTAAGTGTGAATACAGCTTAAAGTATTTGTTAACCTAAAATAAAATAAAAAATAGAGATTCTATTACATTAAAGCAGAACAAACAGCACAGTGCTTGTACTGTCTAATCTGCCCCTCTCTGAACTGTAAAAAAAAATCCTGTCTGAACCTGCCACTTCCTGTGTCTCCCTCTCTGTGCTGACCACGATAATCATGGCTGCTGAGCCCAGACTACCGTGGTCAGTGTATGTCCCTCCGTCATCCACAGCTCTCCTCTCTCCCCTCCTCCTTTCCTGTCAGCTCCGTGTTCTGTGTCTCTGTTTCCATGCCCCCCCCCTGCCACCCCCTCTATTATAGTGAGGTATACCACACTGTATAAGTCTTTTTATTAAAACAAGGCATGTAAATACCTTTTTAGAGCGATATTTAGGCCAGTCACGTGACTCTCGGTCAGTCTCCAGGGCTATTGTGGGAGAGACTGAGTGGCCATGTGACCTCCGTGGCTGACGTAGGGTTGCCACCTGTCCAGGAATCACCCAGACAGTTAGGGCTTGGAACCATGTGGCTCAGAACAGGGTTTGACAGAAGGGTGAGGGGGCACTATGTGCACCTCGTTACTATTCTCGTTGGAGTGCCCAAAGGTGTCCTAGGTCTGTTAAAATCCTATAGTGTATACTAAAACAAAAAAAATGCACTTTGTGCCGCTAAAGTGTTCGGGTTTGGCTTAAATAAAAAGTGGCAACCCTAGGCTGACATCAGAGGGAAATCTCGCCCCTCCTGCAGTAGCCATGTATTGGAGGTGTACAGCGGCCGTGAGTCACGTTACCGGCCTGAAGATCGCTCTAAAAAGGTATTTACATGCCTCATTTGGATAAAAGACATATACAGTGTATGAATACATTTTGAGTATGGCCTCAAGTCAATTGTTTAAACACTTGCATAGTGTACCATCATCCAGGAGTTTATAGAGAGAGAGAGGGACCGGGGGATAGAATGGTAGTGGCTGCTAGTACCACAAACCCAAAATAACTATCGCCCAGAAAAATATTATATATGGACTTTCTCGGTACTGATGACACAGATAAATACAGTAAAAATTAATTTATTATACATAAAATTATATACAGTTTAAAAACAAAACCATGACAATCAACCTCGCACTGGTTACAGCAGTATATTATTAACGGAAATCCGTATAGTATCTGTTGTTGTGAGGTAAAATCAAGGGAGACCTCTACCGGTTTCGCGGAGAGACCGTTTCTTCAGGAGGTAATCTGTATAATGAATAACATCATATCAAGACTAGCAAAAAACGTAAATAATGGCAAGACATCATTAGTGAACTGCAAGAGATCATGTATTCAAATTATTACAGGTCTGCTTACCACCAGAGGGTCAAGGACCACCATGGAGCTCGCCGAGTAAAACCCCCCATGGCGAACGAGGGGGAGAGAAAAGGTTCGTTCTCTGGTAGAATAATAATAATGATATTTTTTTAAGATAAAGGGAACAGTAATTATTGTATAAATAACGGGGCACCGCGTGAGTGAAAAGGAAAAGATAGTGAATGAAGGACAACCGGGGGGGGGGGGGGCGGTGGGGGGGGGGGGGGGGGGAAAAGGAGGGGGAAAATAGGAAAAGGGGTGGGAGGGGGGAAGGAGAGGGGAAGGGAAGGAGGAAAAGGGGGGAAATGGAGGGGGGGGAAAGGAAAAGGGGTGGGAGGGGGGAAGGAGAGGGGAAGGGAAGGAGGAAAAGGGGAGGGAGGGTGAGGGAGGAGGGGGGGGGAAAGGGGGGGAAGGGGGGACGAAAGGGGGGGAGGGAAGGGAGAAGGGGAGGTGCCGTGGCAAAAAGGACAAGAGGCAGGGGGAAGGGGGGAGAGGGGGAAGGGGGGAGGGGAAGGAGAATTGGGGGGGAAGGGGAGGGGGAACCGGGGAGAAGGAAAGCAAGAAAAGGGGAGAAAGGAGGGGAGAGGGGAAGGGGAAAGTGGGGGGGGGGGGGAGATCAGATGAATGAAGTGAGAAGACCAAAACCAACACCAAAACACCAAAACAGTGTAGTGAGGTAACACGTACTTCCAAAACCAGGAAGTGAGAGGGGTGGTATTTAGAATGAAATACTGAGATATCTTACCAATGCTGATAACAGCACTTAAATGGGGCAGATGGGATGTGAGCACTGTGGAAGGCGTATGTACAGCTCTGATGTTAACAAGCAGCGGAGGGTAATCAGCTGTTCGCAGTCAGAGGTAAGTAGTCCCAGCAAGGCTGTATAACAGTTTACAGTGCTGGGAGCCAGGTAAATTGATGACCGCACTGAGGAGTTAAAAAGAGCCAGTAAGGCAAAAAAACGGCCAGGTCAACAGGATGATCCAAAAGCCTGGAGATGTGACCAAACATTACATGACAAGAGTAACTTACCGAATGCCCAGATCCCAAGAATTGAGCCCATGGAGAGTCACAAACAACTCACACCACAGGCTCCGATGGGAGCCCTTAAGTGTAGTCCCCAACTCCGCCATCACTGCACGCCACTGCGACGGAGCGGCGTGTGACGTCACGGGGTCAACACGCCCACACATCGTTGGGTCCCACTTTCGGGGTAGTGTCTGGTGCATAGTGACTTTGTTTCAAGCGATCACGTAGGGAGTTTGCTCTACGAAAGACCAGTTCAGGGTTGGATTTGACATGCTTACACAGGATGTTATGATCTGTCAAAAGGTGCCAATGATTAGTTAATATTGAACGTAAAGTACTGTGATGTGCTGAGAATGTGGTTATGCATCTAAGTGGCATCTTGGGTGGATTGAGGTCTTGAGGGTTTAAAGAGCAATGAGTGTCTTGAACGTGAATAGGCCTTATTAAAGGCTTTTTTCAAGTTGGTAGGCGCAGTCTCAAATATTTTAGAGACTCTAACAGGTTTACTTCCAAGAATGCCCTGTATTTTGTTCCTTTATCTTCCCATCAACTCTGACCAGCTTCCCTGTCCCTGCTGAAGAAAAGCATCCCCACAATATGATGCTGCCACCACCATGTTTCACGGTGGGGATGGTGTGTTCAGGGCGATGTTCAGTGTTAGTTTTAAACCACACATAGACCCGGATTCACAAAGCACTTACGCAGACGTATCTCGAGATACGCCGTGTAAGTGTAAGTATGCGCCGTCGTATCTATGCGCCGTGCCCATAAACTGAGATACACCTGAAAATAGGCTTCAACGTAACTTTCCTACGCCGGCGTATCGTGGGCGCATATTTACGCTGGCCGCAAGTGGCGCTCCTATTGATTTCCTATTCAAATATGGAAATGAGGGAGATACGTTGATTCACAAACATACTTGCGCCCGGCGCATAATATACGCGGTTTGCGTAAGTCGTACGTCAGGCGTAAAGTTATTCCCCATATATGAGGCACAACTCATGCTAAGGTATGGACCAGGGAACACAGCCGTCGTATTTTACATCGTTTACGTTGGACGTGAATAGGGCTGGGTGTAGGTTACAATCACGTCGTAGGCAGTGATCCGTCGTATCTTAGGGAGTAGTTCCGACTTGATTCTGAGCATGCGCACTGGGATACGTCCACGGGACGGCACATGCGCCGTTCGTTTTAAGTACTTGTATGGCACTCGGCCCATCATTTGCATGGGGTCACGCCTCATTAGCATGGCTCACGCCGACTTCCACCTACGACGGCTTACGCCGAGGGAACCCAGCGCAGTTTGGGAGGCAAGTGCTTTGTGAATTCGGTGCTTGCCTCTCTGCGCTACGTCGGCGTAGAGTATATTGGATATGCTACGCCGGCATAAATATGCGCCAATGTATGTGAATCCGGGCCATAGCGTTTTGCATTTAGGCCAAAAAGTAAATTGTTGGTCTCATCTGACCAGAGCACCTTCATCCACATATTTTCTGTGTCCTCCACATGTCTTCTCACAAACTGCAAACTTGACTTCTTATGGCTTTCTTCTTGTCACTCTTCCATAAAGGGCAGATTTGTGGAGAGCACGACTAATAGTTGTCCTGTTGACAGATTCTCCCACCTGAGCTGTGGATCTCTGCAGATCCTCCAGAGTTACTATGGGCCTCTTGGCTGCTTCTCCGATTAAAGGGGTTGTAAAGGTTTTAAAAAAAAAAAAAAACATGTCATACTTACCTCCGCTGTGCAGTTGGTTTTACACAGAGTGGCCCTGATACTCCTCTTCTGGGGTCCCTCAGTGGAGGCTGGTGACTCCTCGTCTTCTCGAGTGCCCCATCGGAGAAGTGCTCTCCTTCAAGACACCCGTGCAGGGGCGCTCCAGTGTCCTGCTTCTGCGTCTACTGACACAGAAAGCAGGACTCAGCCCCGGCTCCCGCATCATTGGATTTGATTGACAGCAGCGGGAGTCAGTAGCTGCGCTGCTTTCAATCTATCCAATAAGGACACACCGGCCGGAGCTGGTGTGCTTGTTCCCGTCACAGGAAACACAGGCCTCCGGTAAGTATAACGGGGGCTTTGGGGGGCTGCTGAGTGACAGAAGGTTTTTCACCTTAATACATAGAATGCATTAAGGTGAAAAACCTTGAGGGTTTACAAGCCCTGCAATGCTCTACTTGCCTGGCCTCTCAGTTTTGGTGGACAGCCATGTCTTGGTAGGTTTGCAGTTGCACCAAACTCTTTCCATTTTCAGATGATGGATTGAACAGAGCTCTGTGAGATGTTCAAAGCTTGGGAGATTTTTTTTATAACCTAACCCTGCTTTAAACTTCTCCACAACTTTATCACTGACCTGTCTGGTGTGTTCCTTGGTCTTCATGATGCTGTTCTCTTTACTAAGGTTCTCTAACAAACCTCTGAGGGCTTCACAGAACTCCTCCTCCCCCTCCTCTTCCTCCTCATTCTTCTTCTCCCTCCCACCTTGCCATTGTTTGTATCTATTATGGTGCACTGTTCGCCATGCATGTGGTGCCCTCAAAACAGCAAACTTTGGCCATGAAAAAGGTGGTTTCACTGATGTACACTGTGGTCACCCCATTACCGAACCACACCCCAAAATCTACAGCTTGCGGAACCAAGAGATCAATGTGGCCCTACAGAAATACCTATCTGTGTGCAAGACAAACTATAACAATTAAATAAGGTTAAAGCGGCATTCCGGTCATTTCAGCATCGTCCGGTCACTTACAGCATGGGCTTCAGCATAAAGGAGGGACAACCAACGATGACTGCAGAGCCTAGGCAATGACACCACCCTTAGGCTTACTTGGGGAAGCCGTTGTTGGCTGTCTCTCTTCTACCCTGAAGACAGCACTGAAAGCCGGTCATGTGATGAGACCAGAGCAGCTTCAGAATAGGTAAGTACAGTGAAACCTTGGATTACGAGCATAATCCATTCCAGGAGAATGCTCGTAATCAAAAGTACTCGCATATCAAAGCGAGTTTCCCCATTGAAGTCAATGGGAATGAAAATAATTTGTTCCGCATTGACTTCAATGGCATGCAATACCGCATGCAGCCAGAGGGGTGGGGTGACAGAGAGCCTCGTAAACACTTGGAAAGGGCAGAGGACACCTCGGCTGAACTCGGAAAACCTTGTTAACGACGCACAGACCTCTACAGGCTACACAATGGCACCCTGACTGCCATTAGGTTTTATGATGAAATCCTTGGACCTATCGTCAGATCCTACACTGGTGCAGTGGGTCTTGGGTTCCTCCTGGTGCACGACAATGTCCAGCCTCATGTGGCGAGAGCATGCAGCCAGTTTCTGGAGGATGAAGAAATTGATACCATTGAATGGCCCCCATGCTCACCTGACCTAAATCCAAAAGAACACCTCTGGGACATTATGTTTCGGTCCAACCGGTGCCGCCTGGTTGCACCTCAGTCTGTTCAGGAGCTCAGTGATGCTCTGGTCCAGATCTGGGAGGAAATCCCCCAGGACACCATCCATTGTCTCATTAGGAGCATGCCCTGATGTTGTCAGGCATGCATACAAGCACTTGGGGGCCATACAAACTACTGAGGACCATTTTGAGTTGTTGCAATAAAATTTCAGCAAAATGGACTAGCTTGCTGCATAATTTTTTCACTTTGATTTTTGGGGTGTCTTTGAATTCAGCCCTCTGTAGGTGGATAATTTTCATTTAAGTATAGATATCTAGCATGAGATTTTTGCCTGTTGAGATCTGATATGTTTTCAAAGTGTTCCTTTAATTTTTTTGAGCAGTGTAGATCAGACCAAAATGAGGAACAAATAAGGAGGAAAGAGGGACAGAGGGACATTGCTCCAAATCAGGGACAGTGCCTCGAAATCAGGGACAGTTGGGAGTTATGAATTAGGCCCCCTTAGTAGATAACAGGGCATCACATCCTGTCAATTCCACAGAAACACACTACTACTACTCTCCCCAACTACCAGGAACTGTCATCAGCTGGAAGGGGGGATGTGTGCAGGAGGCTCCCAGGGAGAGGACTGGAGTGGGGACCAACAGGAGGCATCCTGTGACAAGAACAGACAGGGGAGATCCTCTGCTAGGACTGTGATGGGGACCACAATCACTGTTTAGCAATGGTCCAGCATGAGGTTTTGTTTGAACTCCCCTTCACTACAGACACACAGGCCTATGTAGGGGCTCATTCACGTGTGCTTTGATTTCTGAGGTGATCAAATACTACCAAAAGAAAGCTCTGTGGGAACAAAATTATAAAAATTCTGTTTGGGTACAGTGTAGCAAGACCGCGCAATTGTCATTTAAACAGTGACAGCGCAGAAAGCTGAAAATTGGCTTGGGCAGGAGGCGGGTGTAAGTGCCCGGTATATGCAAAGGAGCACACCTAGACCAATCCTTACATTCGGCATTTGTCTCGGTAATTCCCAAACCCGGCAAGGACTCTACAGTAGCTCAATTGCCAATTACTGCCCCATAGCTTTAATAAATAATGATGAGCTCAAAATCTTAACAAAAATCCTAGCAGACCATATTTCCTCCTTTATTAGCCCATAAGGACCAAGTTGGTTTCATAGCTCGGAGACAAGGCCCCGATCAAATTAGAAGAGCAATTGATATTAACTCTTTTCTGATGTCCAATTGGGAAGGGGTCCTCCTCAAACAGGCTTTCTACTCTCGTCCTTCCTTATATCAAGCTATGTGATCCTACCAGTAAACAACTTCTGTTACTGCATGTGACTTTCAGGGAATTGATATGGTCACTTACTTACTTTTACCTTATGTAGTTTTATTTGTTACTATTTTGACAGAAATGGTTTAGAGTTATTCAATCTGTGTTACTAAACTGTAAAGGCTTATTCTCCTCTAGTACACAATCCCCTTCGCTGTGCTCCGGAAGACGTACACTTTGGATACACATCGTATTCTTTGCAGTAATTTACGCTCCTAAACCCAGACGCTCTACTTCCCGACCTTATACCGGTTTCCTATATTTGATGGAAAATGTTTCACTACTACTACTGAGCTCTCGCTTCCCCTGAACACATAAGGTACCACACTCTTCTGCTCACAGACGCTGTTCGTACGCCAATTGACTTCAGTTGAACCCCAAGTTCATAGTTGATGGTTACATTGATTTCTTGACCAAGTATATGTTCGTATTGTCTTTCGACAAGCACCTACTTTGCCATATGATCGGTCGGTGGATTTTCCTGATCCAATGCTTTAACCACTTCCATACCAGGCACTTTCCCCCCTTCCTGCCCAGAACAAGTTTTAGCTTTCAGCGCTGTCGCACTTTGAAAGACAATTGTGCGGTCATGCTACACTGTACCCAAACTAAATATTTATAATTTTCTTCCCACAAATAGAGCATTCTTTTGGTGGTATTTGATCACCTCTGCAGTTTTTAGTTTTTGCGCTATAAACAAAAAAAGGCAGACAATTTAAAAGAAAAAAAAAACCTGATGGGCGGCACTGATAGGCAGCATTGACGGCACTGATAGGCAGCACTGACGGCACTGACAGCACTGATAGGCAGCACTGATGGACACTGATGGGCACCGATAGGTGGCACTGGATAGGCAGCATTGATGAGGAGCTACTGACAGGCATTACTAAGTGGCACTGATTGGCACTTTGATGGGGCACTGACAGGCAATACTGATAGGGCACTGATTGGCACTGTTGTGGGCACTGATTGGCACTGTTGTGGGAACTGACGTGGGCACTGACAGGATTTTATTGGGGGACAGCTGGCAGGTGGTGGGCAGTGATTTACAACTTTTGACGGGGACTGTGCTGATAATCAATGTGCTGATTATCAGCACAGACAACCCCCCGTCTGACAGGGAGAGCAGCTGATCAGCTCTCCCTGTCGGATTGAACCAAGGAGAGCCGTTTACTGGCACTTCCTGGTTCATGCAATGATCAGCTGTGATTTGTCACAGCTGATCACATGGTAAGAAGCCTCTGTCAGAGGAAGGTCACTGGCTGAACTCCCCTCTGCCCCATGACACAGTTTGATCCTGTTGTGGGTGTCTAAAAGAGGAGGGTGGTTCACCTTTCTCTTTTCCTAAATGTATTCTATATTCATGGATCATTAATTAATTGGTTTGAAGTCATTTTGATGTACTCTGTTTTGCATTATATGTTTCAATGTACATCCGATTGTACCAACTTTCTCTATTCCTTTTTGAAAAACTCAATAAAAATGATTGAAATGGAAAGAATCACACTAGAAACCGTAAGTGATATTATACGCATCACTTCATAGTTCTTTGCAGCTAGGGGAGATCAGCAAATGGGTCTAGCCTGGTCTCCCTCACCTCCACTCAATGACACCGGCAATGTGGGTCACAGGATGCGGGTGGGACAGCGGAGACCGAGCAGCATTTCAGGGAAATCATGTGAGGGGGGCGCACAGTTTAACCACCCATTAAGTTCCATCAGAAAATCTGCTTGTGGAAAGTGTGCAAACCCCCCCCCCCCCCCCAACTCAAAAAAAGAACGTAGCTGGCATCTTCAGTAATCCAAATAAAAAGTCTTTATTGCTACATACAGGAACGGTGTAAAAACAGTGCAAAGGCTAACGTGTTTCGTCACAAAAGGCCTTGATCACAGCATATCAGACATGTGAACACACAAAACATATCTATATAGACATAATACAGCGCTATAAAAGAACAAGTGCATCAATAAAACAATTACGGCAATTAGATGAATTCACCATAGAACAGAGAGAAAAGCGTCACTGGATCGTATAACGCAGTGGTCATCAACCCTGCCCTACAGGGCCAACTAACAGGCCAGGTTTGCAAGATAACTGAAATACATCACAGGTGATATCATTTGCTGCTCAGTGATTGCAGTATTCTAGACTGCATCTCCCCATGGTAATACATAAATCCTGGCCTGTTAGTGGGCCCTGTAGGGCAGGGTTGATGACCACTGGTATAACGTACTAATAGAAAAAAAAAATTCCAGGGTGATGTACTGTAACTGGAGTAGACATGTGCGGTTCGTTTCGTTATTCGGAAATTCGGATGTGCTCGAAAACTTTTCAAATTCGAAATTTATTTGAAAACTATTCGAAGTTGATTCGAAAACTTTTCAAATCGATTTGAAAATGAATAAACAAAAACAAATCCCGAAAGCGAATTAAACAAATGAAACTAATTTAACTAAACAAATTTATGTAAATAACGAATCGAAATGAAACAAAACTAAACAATTTTTTTTCCTTCTGCACATGTCTAAACTGGAGTTTTTAAAACATTATAAACTGCAGCAAAAAAAAAGGTACTAAATTAGCAGTATTTTAAAGCGGGGGTTCACCCGTACATGACACTTTTTCCCCCTAGATGGATGCTCGTTTTGTCTAGGGGAATCGGCTAGTTGTTTTAAAATATGAGCATTACTTACCGTTTACGAGATGCATCTTCTCCGTCGCTTCCGGGTATGGGCTGCGGGACTGGGCGTTCCTATTTTGATTGACAGTCTTCCGAGAGGCTTCCGACGGTCGCATCCATCACGATTTTCCGAAAGAAGCCGAACGTCGGTGCGCAGGCGCAGTATAGAGCCGACGTTCGGCTTCTTTCGGCTACTAGTGACGCGATGGATGCGACCGTCGGAAGCCTCTCGGAAGACTGTCAATCAAGAAGGAACGCCCGCTCCCAAAGACCCATACCCGGAAGCGACGGAGAAGATGCATCTCGAAAACGGGTAAGTACAGCTCATATTTTAAAACAACTAGCCGATTCCCCTAGACAAAACGAGCATCCATCTAAGGGGATTTTTTGAAAAATGTTTCTTATGGGTGAACTCCCGCTTTAAGGACATATAAATGAAAGCATGAAATCTATCTCATTTTTAACAACGATCATTTTAGGGTGGATATGTTCAGGTTCACGGTGGCAGGAGGTCATCTGCCAAACATCTAGAAGTGCGACCGGTAGATTAGAGAACATAGCCTTCATCAAAGTGTCCAGCTGCAATGATAACCAGTCACTTCCATGTTCAAATAGGTAGCCAGTGTTGGCCGATTTGATGAGGATCTTTGTTTCGGGGCTGCGCTCTAACAGTCGAATTATTGCTTCTCGAATGTGATATAACCTATTGATATACACTCCAACAGGGTAAGTGATAAGGTGGCTCCAGCATGTTATCACGATGATCATCCCTTTCCGGTTCCCCAATATGTCCAACTCTGAAGCAATGTAGCGTAGTTCACGTACCGCAGTACGATCCATGCGTAAAGGTTTCTGGTGGGCTCTCCACTGGACCAAATAATTAAATTCTGCATCTGTGGCTAGAATTGGACCTGTATTATAGACCGTATGAAGATCGATCTTCTTCAGAGCTAAGATTTTGGAAATAAAATGCAAGGTAAAATTAGCAAGTGAATCAAAATTAAGATAATGTCTGAACGTATCTCTAGGCAAACCTTTTTTTTTTACTGTCTGTTGCCCTGTTTGGCAAACTTTTCACCACTCAACACAGTGACAGGAAGTAAGGTTAAATCTCTCTAACAGGCACACAACTGAAATAAAAAGATATAGCTTGCAATTAGGGATGAGCTGAACACCCCCCGGTTCGGTTTGCAGCAGAACATGCGAACAGGCAAAAAATGTGTTCGAACACGCAAACACTGTTAACCTCTTGATGACCGAGGACATCCCTGGGACGTCCTCGGCTTTGTGCGGTGATATCTGAATGATTCCTGCAGCTACAGGCATCATTCAGATATCGCCGTCTTCAGCCGCCGATTCTGTGCACGATAAGAATGATCAAAGTGGCGATCCTGCCGCTTGATCCTTCTTATAGGCAGCGGGAGGGGACGTCCCCCGCCATCCGGTGCTTTTTTGGGCTCTCCCATGCCATCTGGGGCCCGGAGAGTGAATCGGTCGGCGCTGCTGGAAAGCATAGAGATGACCTCTATGACCGTCGGAGGCCCGGGCGTGACGTTATGACGTCACACCCGGTACCCGGAAGTAAACAAAGCCGCAATCGCAGCTGTTGGCATGTGATCTGTGTTTTTTTTTTCACCGATTTCATGCTTGTAAGCCTGGAGGAGAGATGTGGGGTCTTTTTGACCCCACATCTCTCCATAAAGAGGACCTGTCACACTGATTCCTATTACAAGGGATGTTTACATTCATTGTAATAGGAATAAAAGTAATACAAAACATTTTTTTTAAAAAAAGTGTAAAAATACAATTTTTTATTAAAATAAAAATAAAATAAAAAAAATAAAATTTTTAAAAAGCCCCTGTCCCTGTTATCTCGCACGCAGAAGCGAACACGCATGCAGGTCCCGCCCACATATGTAAACGCCGTTCAAACCCCACATGTGAGGTATCGTTGCGTGCGTTAGTGCGTGTGCAACAATTCTATCACTAGAGCTTCTCTGAAACTCGAAAATAGTAACCTGTAAAAAATGTTAAAATGTCACCTATGGAGATTTTTAGGTACCAAAGTTTGGCACCATTCCATAAGTGTGCGCAATTTTAAAGCTTGACATGTTAGGTATCTATTTACTCGGCGTAACATCATCTTTCACATTATACAAAAAAATTGGGCTAACTTTACTGTTTTGTTATTTTTTAATTCATGAAAAGCGCCAAAATATAAAAAAAATGGCGTGGTGGTTCCCCCAAAAATCCATACCAGACCCTTATCCGAGCTCGCAACCTGACAGGCTGCAGGAAAAGAGGGGGGATGAGAGAACGTCCCCCCCCTTCTGAACCATACAAGGCCACATGCCCCCCATGTGAATTGGTAATGGGGTACATTGTACCCCTACCATTTTACAAAAAAAGAGTCAAAAGTGGTAAAAAACACAGGATACAGTATGGGACAAGTCCTTTATTTATCTTTGTATCCTCCACTCGGGAATGGATGTACATCACTGTTTTTTTTTTTTTTTTCTTTTTTAATAAAGAACTTGTCTCTTGTGTTTTTTACAATTTTTTACACTTTTTATGTGAAATGGTAGGGTTACAATATACACCGTTACCTATTCACATAGGGGGGCGGGATCTGGGGGTCCCCTTTGTTAAAGGGGGCTTCCAGATTCCAATAAGCCCCCCGCCTGCAGACCCACACAACCACCGTGCAAGGGTTGTGGGGATGAGGCCCTTGTCCCCCATCAACATAGATTTTTGGGGGGAACCCCACCCCACGCCATTTTTTTTTAAATGATGGTGCAGGGTTCTCCTTAAAATCCATACCAGACCTTAAGACCCAAACAAAATAATATTTCACTTTTATTGTTTCAATTTAATCATTATTAAAAATCACTGCTCCCGAAAAAACTGACGTTTTTAAAACTTTTTTTGCATTGATACATGTCTCCTGGGGCAGGACCTTGGGGCCCCAAACACTTTTTATGAGAATAACTTGCATATTAGCCTTTAAAATTAGCACTTTTTATTTCTCCCATAGACTTTTAAAGGGTGTTCCGCGGCTTTCGAATTTGCCGTAAACACCCCAAATTGTTTGCTATTCAGCGAACAGGCGAACACCCAATGTTCGACTTCGAACTTATGTTCGACTCGAACATTGGGCTCATCCCTACTTGCAATGTCAAATCAGTCCATACAGTAAGCAAGGACAGTGGATTATTGCACTGACGCGTTCACTGGTGCTTAGTCATAGCTAAACTTTGCAGGGATTTCCTCTCACTTCCTGTTTGGCTTTGGGACAGGATGAGAAGGAACGTCTCCCCAATGGGACATAGATGGCGAAAAAAAAACACTGACATGAGTTATCACCCTCCCTTACTCTATCCGAAATGAAAACAAAAGTTTTGCATATACTTCTACTTTAACATTTCTTTGCTGCATGTGTCCTAATTGGAGATTTGCCATTGTAGGGAAGTGTTGTTTGTACAATGTCTGTGAGGTTGTTTGCATTCATGCCTGGTAACTACTAGTGTTGCTCACGAATATTCGTATTGCGAATATTCGGCTCGAATATGGCATATTCGAGTATTCGCGAATATCTCGAATTTTGCGGCCAATATTCGCTATTCCGAATATTCGTGATGTTTTATAAAAAAAAAAAAAAAATTGCGAAATTTCGCTAATGCGATTTTGCGATTTTTTTTTTTTTTTTTTTTGGTGATTGGCT
This sequence comes from Rana temporaria, assembly GCF_905171775.1. Classification (NCBI taxonomy): domain Eukaryota; kingdom Metazoa; phylum Chordata; class Amphibia; order Anura; family Ranidae; genus Rana; species Rana temporaria. The sequence continues at coordinate 470,740,277 of NC_053491.1, read as the reverse complement.
CTGATGCAAAAGAAGGGCGGAGAAAGTATTCTCGAATATTCGGAAATAGAATATTCGGAATATTTTATCAAAAAAAAAATGTTGTGAAATATTCTATTTCCGAATATTCGAGAATACTTTCTCCGCCCTTCTTTTGCATCAGAGCCAATCACCAAAAAAAATTCTATATACTCTATATACAGACAGGAAAAAGTATTCATACCCCTCTATATACAGGAAAAAGTATTTATACCCCTCTATACACAGACAGGAAAAAGTATTCATACCCCTCTATAGACAGAGACAGGAAAAAGTATTCATACCCCTCTATATACAGACAGGAAAAAGTATTCATACCCCTCTATATACAGAGACAGGAAAAAGTATTCATACCCCTCTATAGACAGAGACAGGAAAAAGTATTCATACCCCTCTATAGACAGAAAAAAGTATTCATACCCCTCTATACACAGGAAAAAGTTTATCAAAAAAAAAATGTTGTGAAATATTTTGACAATTGTATTCGCGAATACCCGATTTCCGGGTATGAATACTTTTTCCTGTCTCTGTCTATAGAGGGGTATGAATACTTTTTCCTGTCTCTGTCTATAGAGGGGTATGAATACTTTTTCCGGTATCTGTGTATAGAGGGGTATGAATACTTTTTCCGGTCTCTGTCTACAGAGGGGTATGAATACTTTTTCCTGTCTCTGTGTATAGAGGGGTATGAATACTTTTTCCTGTCTCTGTGTATAGAGGGGTATGAATACTTTTTCCTGTGTATAGAGGGGTATGAATACTTTTCCCTGTCTCTGTGTATAGACGGGTATGAATACTTTTTCCTGTGTATAGAGGGGTATGAATACTTTTTCCTGTCTCTGTGTATAGAGGGGTATGAATACTTTTTCCTGTCTCTGTGTATAGAGGGGTATGAATACTTTTTCCTGTGTATAGAGGGGTATGAATACTTTTTCCTGTCTCTGTGTATAGAGGGGTATGAATACTTTTTCCTGTCTCTGTGTATAGAGGGGTATGAATACTTTTTCCTGTGTATAGAGGGGTATGAATACTTTTTCCTGTCTCTGTGTATAGAGGGGTATGAATACTTTTTCCTGTGTATAGAGGGGTATGAATACTTGTTCCTGTCTCTGTGTATAGAGGGGTATGAATACTTGTTCCTGTGTATAGAGGGGTATGAATACTTTTTCCTGTCTCTGTCTATAGAGGGGTATGAATACTTTTTCCTGTCTCTGTGTATAGAGGGGTATGAATACTTTTTCCGGTCTCTGTCTACAGAGGGGTATGAATACGTTTTCCGGTCTCTGTCTATAGAGGGGTATGAATACTTTTTCCTGTCTTTGTCTATAGAGGGGTATGAATACTTTTTCCTGTCTCTGTCTACAGAGGGGTATGAATACTTTTTCCTGTCTCTGTGTATAGAGGGGTATGAATACTTTTTCCTGTCTCTGTGTATAGAGGGGTATGAATACTTTTTCCTGTGTATAGAGGGGTATGAATACTTTTTCCTGTCTCTGTGTATAGAGGGGTATGAATACTTTTTCCTGTGTATAGAGGGGTATGAATACTTTTTCCTGTCTGTATATAGAGTATATAGATTTTTTTTTTTTTTTTTTGGTGATTGGCTCTAATGCAAAAGAAGGGCGGAGAAAATATTCTCGAATATTCGGAAATAGAATATTCGCGAATACTTTCTCCACCCTTTTTTTGCATCAGAGCCAATCAGAGTTGTCAAAATCTTGCAATCAATTTCGCATTCGCATTTGCGAAATTTCGATAAAATATTCCGAATATTCTATTTCCGAATATTCGAGAACACTTTCTCCGCCCTTCTTTTGCATCAGAGCCAATCACCAAAAAAAAAAAAAAAAAAAAATCGCAAAATGTTCGCAATAAATTCGCATTAGCGAAATTTCGCATTTTTTTTTTTTTTTTTATAAAATATCACGAATATTCGGCTATATATTCGTGATATATCGCGAAATCGAATATGGCGTATTCCGCTCAACCCTAGTAACTACCATAGAGTTCATGTTAAGCCTCGTACACACGATAGGATTGCCAGAGGACAACGGTCTGATGGACCGTTTTCATCGGTCCAAACCAATCGTGTGTGGGCCCCATAGGTTATTTAACCTTCGGTCAAAAAAATGAGAACTTGCTTTAAATTTAACCGATGTACGCCTAACCGATAGGTCAAAACCGATCGTTAGTATGCAAAAGCATCGGTTAAAAACCTGCGCATGCTCAGAATCAAGTCGACGCATGCTTGGAAGCATTGAACTTCGTTTTTTTCAGCACGTCGTTGTATTTTACGTCACCGCGTTCTGACACGATCGTTTTTTTAACTGATGGTGTGCAGGCACGACGGACCATCAGTCGAAGGACCGTTCTCATCGGATGGACTGATTGTGTGTACGAGGCTTTACAAACAGATTCTTCC